>NW_026651450.1:0-10000 GCF_028751815.1 Salvia miltiorrhiza | reverse complement strand
GCGTTTTGTTTTCGTTTTTTCTTTTCAATATTTTTTTCCTATTTTAATTTTCATTTATTTATGGTTTTTTTTTATGAAACATTACCTTTTTTTATACAATGGTTAGTTTTTATGCGTTTTTTTTTTCTTTCTATTTTTCGTTTTCTTTTTTCATTTAAGCATTTTATTTATTTTTTGATATTTTTTCATTTATTTCAACTTTTTGTGAAACATTACATTTGTTCATATCAATGGTTATTTTTTCTTACGACAATAATTACTTGACTAAATATCTAAAAGTACAAGTTCTCCAGAGTAAAAATAACTATTCTCGTGAAGATGTGGTATTTTTACTGACTTATTGTCGTCAAGTAAAAATAATTACTTTTAATTATAACTGACCAGATAACAATTGTCGACATGCCGTAAAAGATAGTTGTTGACTATACGACCAAATAATTACTTTTAATTATTTTCTCTGAGCTTCTAAAATTCTACTTCGTACGATGGTAGCTATACGACCTGGCACAGTTTCTAGCGGGTGTACGACTTCCAAATTAAGTGCGGCAAAGTATCAGATGAGTTCTTCTTGTTGGGTAATAAAATGCCCTAGCTTAGTTTTAACTTTTCGACTCAAGACATCTACCACCACATTTGCCATACCAGGGTGTTTGGTGATCGTCGTCTGCCACCAAATAATTCCTGCAATCTAACCAAGAATTAAATAAGTATAGCAATAAGCAGGATCGAACCACAGAGAACGGGTAAATGCACTCAATTTCCTAAAGATGAAGTTTGGTGTAGCCACCACGCCTTAATTTGGAGAAAATACTAATCAACTACGAAAGCAAATAAATTAATAAAAATCGCGACTATAAATCAATCAAAGAAAGGTAACTCGACTCGAATAAATCCATATTAATTTAATAACTCTAATCATCGACGCAATGATAAATTAATCCCTATTAAGCAACCAGTTATAGGATATCGTGAATGCAACGGACGTACCCCAATTCCTACATACTTTGTCGATAGTCAGCTGTAGACGTCGGACCTAACTATTTCCCTTATTAAAACATAACCTAGCTGTAGACGTCAGATCTAGATTTAATGTTTCAATAACATTAAGAAGAAGGAACCCAATTTAGACAAATTACCCAACAACGCAAGTAATAATTTGTCTACCAATTTATCCCTACTACAAACATGGTAGTTTTATTACTAATGAGCCATATTAATTCCAACAATTACGGATTTTGGAGGAACCGATTGACTTTAATCCAATTAAATCTAAATTGATCAGGCTCAAATAAAATCAGAATATATTGACTCTAAACACAAGGAATATCGAAATCTATAAGAATCAATTATATGAACAATTAGGTCTCACATAAATTAAATTAGTATTTCAATATTCTCACTGAATCAAGAAAATTAACTACTCATATTATTGAAATTAAACACAATGAAATAAATATAAAACATAATAACAAAATCTAAGAATTGAATAAAGAAAGTTGTTACCAGATATACTAATCCAAACTTCGAAATCTAAGAACAATTCTAAACTACGAAAATAAAAGAAAAACAATAATCAAATCTTTTGTAGCCGCCAATGTATTGCTCTCTAATATGACAATTCCTCCGCCGCTAAAGTGATCAAGCTTCTAATCTTAGGGCAGTAAACAAACCAAGCTGCTTGCGAACTATTCGGAGCTCGACTTGAAAAAAGCTCGTTCAAGTTCGTTTAGAGAAACTCGTAAAATAAATAAGTCAAATTTAAATTTAGTAGTATTCGGCTCGTTAGCTCGTGAACATGTTCGTCAAGTGATTCAGTTTGAAAAATATGAATTATTAGTAGACACAACTTATATTTGTTCACTAAAATTAATAATAATTGTATTAAATCTTTAATTAATTTTGTTTGTTATAAGAAAATAGTTAATATATTTATTATTTTGAATAAAATAATTTATTTTTAAAATAAAATAATCAATATTTTGATTATATATATAAATTTAGAAAATTCGTATAGGCTCGTGAGCCTCAAAGTATTCGTTAAGTAAAGTTCAGGATTCGATTCGATACTAAACAAATCAAACTTGAGCACACCACTATTCGGTTCGGCTCGATTCGATTACACCTCTGGCTAATCTAGCCGCCAATCTCCACCTACACGTCTTATGCTAATTAGTTGCCTCCAAAGTTAAGTCCCAAAATATATCTCATATAATATAACCCCACCCCAAAAATTCTATACTAATTCAGCTTTCGCCCAACTAGCTAATGGGCCAAGAACAATAGAAACATTTGAATCCTAGTCCAATTAATGATTCGATAATTCTCGTATCTTTCGGGCTCTTCCAAAATTGCTTCTTTTATTGTTTTCTTTTAATCTATTCTTTCAATAACGAACTCTTCAATTTCTACACAAAAAATCACTTAATTGTGTATATTAAATTCAATTAAAACATATAATAATTCAAGAATATGTACAACTAAAATACAGATATAAGTGGTATTGTACATTAATTGCCACCAAATTTACTTTGGGGAAATTCTCTCTCTACGACCGACCATTTAATCTGCTCCAAGGATCCGCCGCTGCGGTCCCTTCCGGCGAAGCCGCGCCAAACCAGCAGCGAGTGGGGAGCGGAGTCGAGACCATCATCTAGATTCAGCTGTTGTCGCGGGTTCGAGCGGCGACTACTAAATCTTCTCTTCTTCTCAAGGATCCGCCGCTGCGGTCCCTTTCCGGCGAGACCACGACAGACCAGCAGCGATTGGGGAGCGGAGTCGCGGTGCAGCGGCACTCAGCTCTCGATCGGAATAGTTGGCGCAAGTCAACGGCGGCGGCAACTTCTTATTCCAGATCTGGGCGGTTTCTCTTCATGAAAACAGAGCCCTAGGATGCGCACCTTTCTTCTCCGGGCGGTCCACGCAGCGGCGCGCGCTGCCGTCTAGCCTCCGGCTATCTCCTATCTGCGTCCTTTCTTGGGGACGGTGCTATTATGGCTTCCCTCTCACCGTTCCCGCAGGTCTCAAATAACTACGTCTCTTGTCACGTTTTGCCTGGTTCTCGGCCTTCTCCTACGGCCAGCGTCGTCTCTCCGGTGGACGCCTCCACACCTTCTGATCAGAAGGCAACGGATTATGATTCTCCGCAGTTGGCGGCACAGAAAAATCAACCGCCTTCTCAGGCGGAGACGACGTCTGTCGCGAATCTTCGGCTTGGGGGGCCGACCTCGGCTATGCCGCCACTGGAACAGTTCGTCGGGAAGGGTCAATCTAAAGCTCAGCAATCCAGTCGATCTTTTGCGGATACTCTCAAACAGACGAAGGGAAGTCGGCAAGCTGATGTTCCTGCCTATGACTACACGGTTCTACAGCCTTCTTTGGTCAATGATAAACCCTGTCTTATCATTTCGGAAGGGTTCCATCAACGACAAGTGCGATCATTCTCTCATGCCCTGCATGGCCGGATTATCCTTCGCAAGGGGGATCGTCCTCGTTTTGCTGCTGATTTGCATGTCGAGTTACAGCAGTTATGGAAGCCGGATTTATCTTGGGAAATTATTCCTCTGGGTAAAGGTTACTTCACCCTGAAATTCTCCTCTGCGCAAGATATGGCGCTGGCTTTCGCTAAAAATACATGGAAATTACGTCCGGGCATCTTGCATTTGCAGACTTGGGTCCCAAATTTTGATCCATACAAGGATTCATCCACTAAAGCACAAGTTTGGATTCGTGTTTTTAATTTACCTCACGAGTATTGGCATCCGGAGGTGCTTTCTGGTATTGCTAGACACGTAGGGGCACCAATTGTTATTGATGGTTTATCTGCTCATGCTTCTGTGGGTCATTTTGCGCGTATTTTGGTTGAGATGGATGTCTCCAAGGTTGTGCCTGATTTTTTTGATGTCAAATGTGGGGATCGGGTTTTTGTTCTCGAATTTGGATATGAAGACCTCCCATATTATTGTCACTCTTGTTGTGTTGTTGGCCATGCTACTACCTCTTGCAGGAGATCTAAAGAGGGGATGAATGATACTGAGGGTCAGCCCGCTGGCAAAGGTACTGACCCAGCCCCTGTTCAGCAACATCGCTCCAAATGGAAACAAGTGGATCGTAAACAGGCCTGCTCTGAGGCTTATCTTCAGATGGTTGTTTATGAGAAGGGTGAAATACTGACCCCCTCGAATCGTGACTCTGCTCTTGGGGATGACGAGATGGACACCTTCCCGGATTCAACAAGGGAGGATGTCGTTGGTTCCCTAAATCTTGGATCTGATGCTGCGCAGGTGGACCTTCACAACCCCTTTGCTGCTCTGGAGTCGTTGGATGCTGAGGTTCAGTTGTATAATGAGGTTGTCTCTGAACACTCGGTTGGTGATAACAGGGCGGACAAGTCTGTTGGTATGGAGATTGTTCCGGTGATGAATGACACTACCCGACATCCGGTGGAAACTACTATAGTGTCAGATACACAGGTTGATATTGTCACTCTGCATTGTAGCGATACAGACATGGCTTTGACTGTGACGCCAGGAAAGGCGACAATGGAGGATCCTCCCATAATTCGCGGTCGTGGGCGTCCGAAAGGGCCTTCCAAGAAGGGGAAGGTCTCTGATTCATCTATCAAGAACCGGCTCCGGCGTATAATCAAGAATGGTATGTCCTCGGACAAACAAGGAACTGGTCGTGTCGCTGGTGCTGTTTTGCAGGGAGCCGTTCTTGACTCTTCGTCGCCAATGGAGTTCTTGCAAAAAGTGCAACAGGCTCATTCTGAAGGCGTGCATATGCAAAATTTTGTAATACACTCTTCTTCTTCTGACGCTGCTCGTGCTATGTCGACCGTGGTTTCTAAAAGATGGGGAGATATGCTTGACGACGACCATTCTTTTGATGAGGATGATCCTCTAAAAATGTTCTCTTAGTCTTGTTTGTTTTTCTGTTTCTCGTGGCTTCTCGCGGGTGCTTTCACTTGTTTTTGTTCTTTCTATTTTCCTTTTAATAAAATTTCTATTTCAGCGGTATTGTACATTAATCATAATCTTTTACTAATTCGAACCACCTTCGCCGAATAATTAACAATTATCAATAATTACTTTTGGTCAGTTATTTTCCTACTAGGGTGGTAGTTGATGGTACAACCAAACTTGTACAATTATAAACACAATTGACGTGAAAAAATGAAATATTGAAATAGTATTATTATTTTTTATATCAATAATAATTTTTTCTTACGACAAAAATAACTTCTCCAAATAACTAACAGTTCTTGAACAAAAATAACAATTGTCGTGAACAAAATGTAATAATTTTGAAATATTACATTTCTTCATATTAATCATTACTTTTTATGATGTTAATAATTACTTGATCAAATAAATCGAAGAAGAAGCAGTAAACTAAATAAACATAGCTCAATATATCAAATAATGCTAACTGCATAATACAAACATAATTGGTACGGTTCGATTCACAGATCCATGCCTCGATTCAATTTTCGGTTTTGTGAAATTGGTACAATTGTGCACCGAACCGCACAGATGTACACCCCTAGTGATAAATGATAATAGTAAATAAATCCGTCAAACCCATAAATAAATCAATGTAGTAAATAAATAGTTGTGTTCGTTAATATGTTGAAATTTATGAATAGATGATATGGTCAATCCACAGATGCGATTTATTCATGTGTTACATCAATTTATTTATAGATTTTATTGAATTATTCGTTAATTCTCATTTCTTATAAAAGATGACCATTTAAAAGGAGGTGCAAATATAAAATTATTTGGCTGATTTTTTGTACTTTAAAATAAAATATAAATTTCCCTCGCGTCTATATATGCGTAAAGAGAAAAGAAAAAGAAACTAGAGAATTGACTATTGAGCTCATATATTTCTTAAGAAACTTTAATCTTCAAAAAGAAAAAGAAAAAGAAAAAGAAAAAAAAAAGAAAAAGAAAAATTTTCATGAATGATATATGTATTTGTTGCCTGTTGGTGTATAAGCTTATTAAATTTGAACTTGGTTTTATATAATATGACAATTGTATAGTGGAAAGAGCTTGCACTTGGTTTTATATATAGTATGTTAATTGTACTGTGGAAAAAGCTCTATTATGAAAATTGTCAAAAATGAATTTGAGATTAAATCAGAGATGGTTGAATAAATGATTACTTCCTCCGTCTTGCCGAACTTGAGGCATTTTTTTAGCATGGGAATTAAGAAGCTATTGTCTATTTATTTAAGTATGTTTGTAAATTTGTGGTTAAATAGTTATTTATATAATTAATTATTTTAAATTATTTTTAAATATAAAATTTAAATTAATTAAATCTGAATTCCCCCCCCCCCAAATCCCTAACAACCACACAATCTCTGCTGCCGGCCTTCCTTCCCCCACCACCTATCTTCCTTCACCTACAACAGTCGTAAGTCTCCCTCCATCCTCATCCCCAACCACCGCTGTCGTTGCAGCCCTTTTCCAAAAACTCCCAATTCCAGAAACATTCAAAATCAAGAAACAAAAATGAGGATAAATCAAGAAATGACCCTCCGTCACCGTCTCCGCTTGCATTACCGTAAAAAAATGAGGATAAATCAAGTGGCAGTGACAACAACCTCAAGCCTCCGCTGCGTCCCGCCTTCATCGTCTCCCTTTTCCTCTTGGAGTACACCACATACCTGAACCCTAGATCCCCAAAATTGCTGTCTTACTCCACTGTCGGAGTGCGCCGCCGCCGCTTCCCCGAACACTACCTCGGAACGACACCGCCGTCGCCATAGATCCCTAACCCCATATCCCAAATGTGTCGTTCAACATAGAGCTAGAGAAATGGTGATGAATGATTCTGATCAAAGAAAATGGAGAGAAAGAAAAAGAGAGAGTGAGAAAATGGGTTAGGGCTGAGTAGGGATGGCAATCTACCCGCAGGTAATGGATATCCGCAAAAACCCGAACCTATTAGGGTGGGTTTGAGAGGCATTTGATATCCACGGATAATTTTGTGGTTGCAATTCACTATCCATTTAGTTCGTGGGTATGAGTTTGGATAATTACTATCTATACCCGCGAAACCCGATTACCCATGAAAAATACCCATCAATTACCCATCATATATCCGTGAAATACCCACAAAATATATTTAAAATATGGGCTTTAGATTTACATATTAGATATGGGCCACCACATTTTAGATTTAAAATATATTTGAACTATGTTATTTGTGTTGATTTTTTTTTGTTTTTGTATTAAATTTGTTAGAAATTTATATTTAAATTATGTTTCGCGGGTATCCGGCGGATAGCGGGGAGTCGAGGATATCCGACGGGTAACGGGTATCCGCGGGTGGCGGGTTTGGATACCATTTGATATCCATGGATAGTTTCGTGGTTAAAAATCACTATCCATTTAGTTCGTGGGTATGAGTATGGATAGTCACTATCTGTACCCGTCGTACCCGATTGTCATCCCTAGGGCTGAGGAGGGGCCCAATTGCTTAATTGAGTTGATTAAAATTAAAAATGAGGGGTGTAATTAAGTTTGTTAATTAGAGCTTTAAATTGTCTATGTTTTGCCAAAAAAAAAAAAAAAACTACTCAATCTTGTTGGTACGGTCCAAAAAGGAATACAACTCAAGCACGGCGGAACGGAAGAATATTAATCACTTATATTGAGAAGAATGTTTTTGAGACATATAATAATGAGTTGATATTACATGATTTTGAAAATATATAAAAATATTTTATTATATACTCCCTCCGTCCATGAAAGAACTTCCTAGGAGGGAGTGACACGAGTTTTAAGAAAAAAGTTGTTTAGTGTATTGAGAGTAGAGAAAAAGTTTTTGAGTGTATTGAGAGTTGTGAAAAAATGAAAAGTAAGTAATTATAAGTGGTGGAGCATAGTCCAAAAATAGGTAGGAAATTTTTTTGTGGACGTCCCAAAAAGAAAAGATAGGAAGTTTTTTTGTGGACGGAGAGAGTAATTTTTATAAAAAAATATTTTAATTTTTCTATCATATTTGATGAAATTTGAACTAATAAACTCTTCAAAGAGAGATTTTTTTACCACTTTCAAAACTACAAAAGCAAAAGCGTTGTTGTCAAAGACGGGTAATTGTTTTGTGATTTCCTTTTTTTCCCATAAATTAGTTCCCACTAATTCCCAAACTGATTAATGAAGCCACGACTTTCGAAACATCTTCATTCGACGGTTAATTTCTTGATAAAAGTAATTCTAAAAATCTTGAAATTGATATTAATTCCCCCAGAAGAATTGATTATACCATTTCTTTTTCCTCCAACACAAATGAATGAAATCGCGACTTTTCGTATGGATATGAATTTGAATTTCTGCGTTATTCTGTACATCCATTTATCTATAAATAGGGTATGCAGGAATGGAACACAATAACACATTCCTTGTGCAAACATAAAAATGTCTTCAATATCCTTCAACCCCACAACCTCCAAATACCATGTCACCTTCGCCGGAACTGTTAAAACATGGTATCATCATAATGTAGAAAAATAAAGAGAAGCCAAAGATTGTTATTGTATTTCTTATGTTTTCTGAAGAATACAATCACCCTTTATAATGTATTACATTCCTCTAAAGTCATACCAGGATCCTTATGATTAAGGGATCCTTGGTTAATATTTGACTGATACATGGAGATTTGGCTACTGCAATTTCTGACTTTTGGATGCTGCTATTCTTGACTTTGTAGTTATTTTCAACACTCCCCCTCAAGTTGAGTAACGGGATTCCCGATATTCAACTTGCCAAGAACTTCTGAAAAACTCTTGGAGTTCACAGCTTTGGTTAAGATGTTAGCGAGTTGATCTTCGGATCTGACAAAGGGTAGGGTCACGATCCCTCCTTCGATCTTCTCTTTGATGAAGTGCCTATCAACTTCAACATGTTTGGTTCTATCATGTTGCACCGGATTTTCAGATATGCTGATGGCGGCTTTGTTGTCACAGAACATTTGGCATGTTTTTGTTGGATGAAGACTTAACTCCATTAGTAGCCTTCTCAACCAAAGAACTTCAGTCAGCCCACTCTTGATTCCCCTGAATTCTGCTTCTGCACTTGAGAGTGCCACTACCTTTTGTTTCTTGCTTCTCCATGATACAAGATTCCCTCCAATGAAGGCAAAGTATCCTGCTGTTGATTTCCTGTCAACTGGGTTTCCAGCCCAGTCAGCATCAGTGTAGGCTTGTATCTCGAGATGTCCAGTCTTCCTGAACAGTACTCCATAATCAAAGGTTCCTTTCAAGTATCTCACAATTCTGAGTGCTGCTTCCATATGGTCAGCTTGTGGTTGGTGCATAAACTGACTCACAACTCCAACAGCATATGCAATATCAGGCCGAGTATGGGAAAGATATATAAGTTTCCCTACCAAACGTTGATATTTTCCTCGATCCGCCAATTCAGCTCCCTTCACAATCTGTAGCCCATGATTGACAGCCATAGGCGTCTCAGCTGGCTTGCAATCTAGCATCCCAGTTTCTGCAAGAAGGTCAAGAGTATACTTCTTCTGATTGATAAAAATCCCGTTCCTCGATCTGAGTACTTCGATCCCGAGGAAGTACTTTAGTCTACCAAGGTCCTTCATTTTGAACTCCTTGAAAAGATTTGCTTTCAACTTCTGGATTTCTTCTAAGTCATCCCCTGTTATGATCATGTCATCAACGTAAATGACTAAGCAAGAAATAAGATCACCTCGTTTCTTCAAGAATAAAGTGTGGTCTGAATTGCTTTGCTGGTACCCGAACTTCTTCATAGCTGTGGTGAATCTTCCAAACCAAGCTCTGGGAGACTGTTTGAGTCCATATAAAGTTTTTTTCAATCTGCATACCTTCCCTTCCTCGAACTCATCTGAAAAACCTTGGGGTGCATCCATGTATACCTCCCGTTCTTCTTCAAGCTCACCATGAAGAAAGGCATTTGTAACATCAAACTGATGAAGATCCCAATCCTTGTTTGCAGCAATGGAG
>NW_026651449.1:0-10000 GCF_028751815.1 Salvia miltiorrhiza | reverse complement strand
TATTTTTATAAAATACAAAACCGAAACTGCACATTACTACCGAGAGTTTCAGAGAGCAGGGGAAAGAGTCATTCATTTCAGTAGCTTCCTGTGTGATCTAGCTTTCCAAAATTTTATGGTATTAACCTTATTGTGTTAGCTAGATATCCACAAAATGTGAGCCCAGTTTGACAACATTTACTATTTTTTTCAAAAATCCAAGTTTTCGATTGCTCAAAACTGCCGAATATGGTAGACTGTAGTAAAACAGTCATATCTCCTACAATACTTCGAGTTTTTGACTCTACTTTTTTTTATATGAAATTAGACTCGATGACCTTTCTTTTGGTATGAGTCTCGAGTCCAGGAGGTGTCGAAGTAAGAACAGGTTAGATTTTGAAGTTGAGTCAGTGTAAAAACAGAGCGTGTTTTGATAATGTTTGATTGTGTTTTCTTATATGCCTTATGTGATTGTGTTGTCTATGTGTTGAATGAGATTGGACGAGCCTTATATGAGAGATAAATCGAGACTTAGTACCATGATTTTCTTGAAACCTATCCTTGAACTTAAGGATTTGAGATGAGTGGAGAGTTTATATAGAGATGAGTAAAGAGATAGAATATGAGATAGAGCATGAGTTAAGGCTTTATGAGTATGGATTTTAAAAGGATTAAAATGTTTTAAATCAATTCCTTTTTAATGGAGTTTAAAATGCTTATTTAAGTCATTTATAAATGAATAATGAGAAATGCGTAAAGAAGTTCGTAAATGAATCGCGGCATGAGATTTTCAATTTCCCTAGTAAACTAAGGAGATATTATGAAGGAATAAGCAATGAACGAGACTCTCACCACCGAGTCACTACAACAATTGGAGAAGGAAAAAGTTCACGCACAAACAAGATATGTACATCACCTCAAGATGGAGGTAAAGAAAAAGGAAATGGAAGGAAAGCACTAGAACTAAACTTAAGGTATAACCCAACCCCAAGGCTAGTAGGCTCCAGTTAAGAGAGTGAATGCTTTGGCTAAAGTGCCAGAAGCTACAGCAAGAATAAAGTTGGAACGCCACCACAATGGAAACTTAGAAACCCCATTAAATAATCATTTGGAAATGATAAAATGAGTTTACATGGCAGAAGGGGTGCCATTAATCTTTAAGTGAAAGTTACCAAGATGATGAGAAAAGTTTGATATTAGAATTCCCTAGTCAAATCTGAGAAGGTGACTTAGGACGAAGGAAACAATTAAGGTAGTTCACCACTTTACTAAGATGAAGTGAGTGAAAGAATGTTGTTAGGTCCTGAACTGGTCCAACAGATGATTGAGAAAGTCGACCACATAAAAAAAAAAAAAAAGTCTTACACCGATAAACGCCGATCGAAATTAGAATTTAATGTTGGGGATCGATTTTTCCTCAAAGTCTCTCCCTCAAAGGGAGTTATACGTTTCGGGAAATAGGGGCAAGTTACGACCCCGTTATATAGGACCTTTTGAGATCCTAGATAAGTTAGGCCTTTGTAGCCTATAAGTTGGCTCTGCCACCAAGCATTGTGGATGTATACAATACGTATAGCATCTCGCAATTAAGAAAGCATGTGATTAAGCAAGATAAAGTAGTCCTAGCCAGGACCTAAGTTGTGAAGAGAAATCAGTCCAGATACTTGATCGCAAGATTCAAGTTTTACGAGGCAATAATATTGTTCTCGTCATGTAGTGGAACCATCACAGGATGGAAAAGGCCAAAAAAAAAAAAGATGAATGAAACGAATGACTAGTATCACAAGATAGAATACCGGATATGCAATTCCGAGGACGGAATTTTTATAAGGAGGGAGGGATGTAATACCCCGTTTCCCTGAGTTAAATTTAGAATTTATTTTGAACTTAGATTTAAGATGATTCACGCCGGAATGAGAAAAAGAATTTATTTTTAATTCCAACACAAATGATTTACAAAAACATTTGTAAATTTAGTTATTAAATTTATATGCATTACATATTTATTTAATTGAGCATCGATCATTTACACGAACTATTTTATTTAACGAACACTGAACGATTATTACAGTTTTCATAGTACAACCCGGAAGATTTTTATTTTATTTTATTTTATTACTCCCATCTACTCCTACACCCACCTACTCCATCAGCCACCATATGCCACAACTTTATAGCTTTTTGTTGAGACACCTCATTCACCACCATACCTTTCAATCATACCATTCTCTGCAATCATACCATACACCTCATTCATCACCATACCTTTCTCTACAAAGTCATTTCACTTCAATAAAGGATCTATCTTTTCCCTCACTTAGCATCTTCGATCAATCTCATTTCTCCCTCAAGTTACTCTCTAGTTCCAACAAACCCAAAGAAATCCAAGTGCAGAGCTCAGCCATATTGCGAATGGATCAAATTGCCACAAAACTCAGATTTCAGCAACTCAAACCAGAGGTTTCATCTTTGAATCTCTCTATCTATTTTATACTTGCTCATTCAGTTATGACACTGCAATTGTAACACATCAAACCTTCACATACTTTCATCTCATCATTTCGGTGCATATGTATACACATTCATAAAGAACAACAATTTCTTAAAATCACCAAGTGTTCAGACATACAATTTATGTGCATATAGATACATATATGAAGCATGCCAATTTTGATGTATTTTTGAAAAATGGAGTCGAGAGTGAGGCTAGGCGCTGCGGCTCTGCCGTTGCTGCCTAGCCACGGTGAAGAGTGGGGAAGGAGATGCGGTCGGTGGTGGTGGTTAGCCACTGCCGGAGACGAGGGAGAACATAAGGGAAATGGGCGGCGGTGGTGGCAGCTTGGTGGCTGCTACTCGCTGGGAATTTGAGGGCGGCGATGGTGGTGCCGCTGCTGCCCGGCCACAGCTGGAGAGAGAGAGGTGGTCTGGGCTGGGTATTGCTGAGGGTGTCGGCGACGGTGGCTCCGGCTGCTGCTGTCGCCGAGAGAGAGACCGAGGGAGGCGGCGGCGCTCGTCGTCGCCAAGGGGGATTCAAGGGAGAAGTGACCAGAGATGACGCCCTTCGCCGGAGACGCGGCCGCGGCTTGACAGCGGCAGGGGGAGACCGGAGGAGATTCGAGGGAGAGAGAGAGACGGCAGCCTTCCAGCCGTGAATTCGCCGGGGTTGGAGCAGGCGGCGGCGGATCAGTCGAGAGAGGCGAGCAGTCGGACTGATTTGTGGGTGTGTGAGTCTTGACCATGGTTGTGAGTTAGAGAGAGATCAGAGGGAGTCCAGGCGGCGGTGGCGGCTTATCCGTCGACGCCGGAAAAGAGAACGAGGAAGAAGGAGGCTGGGCGGCGCAGCCGCTAGATGTGTCTGCGTTTGTGTTGTGAGTGTGACCGAGAGAGGGAGTAGGGAAGAAAAGGGGGTGGGATGTTGGGCTTTAGGTTTGGGTTAGGAGTTGGGTTTTAAATTTGGGCCGGGTTTTTAATTAGTGTTGGGCTGAAAATTTTGTTAGAGAGTGGGCCGATTTAATTAGTAGTGGGCTCGAGTCATGGGCCGAGATTTTATTTATTTTTGTTTCAGCTGGGCTTTTAATTTTTAAATCTGTTGGGCCTTTATTAATTTATTTAATTGGATTTATGCAGATTTTTATTTAAAGGAGATACACTATTTTAATTAATTAGACTTATTAAGTTTGATTAATTATTTTAAAGATAATTAGCATAATAATATTATTATTATGAAGTGCATATTTTAAGTAATTACTTATATGCTAAGCATGTCATGAAATTGCATTATATTTTGCAATAAGAATATTTATGATTTAATTGGTTTTATTTATAATTCCAATTATTAAAAGATGAGTAAGAATATTGTTGGTGTTCTTAACTCAAGAGAAAATGTTTTCAATTATTTATTCATTAAATTTTGAAAACCCGGCTAAGTGAATCATAGAATATTAAGCACTACACCATGACTTAAGATTAGAATTCAAGGAGACCTATTGAGAATAGATTTCTTGTAGGCTTTGAGCAACAGGAGGATTAGCATTGCTATTCCGATTCAGAGATAAGGATAAACGACAGGCTTTGCCTAATCAGGTGGACATTATTTTATTATTACGTATATAGAGATCCCCTGCGTGACGTAGGCCTCATATACGAATATATATGCATGATATGTTTTAACTGTTAATTTCAGTTTTATGAAAAGTTCAAATGATAAATGGCTCTTTATGAAATGATATGAAATGTTTATGAAATGAAATGAAATGTTTATGAAATGATTGACTGCCAAAAATGTTTATGTTTTTATATGTATCCTATCTGTGTTGGTTCGCCAACTTTAAAGGAAATCCAATTGGGATCCTATGCTAGACAAAGGTCGCTAGCTAGGGTTAACGTGTACACTTATGGAGACCGCGAGTCGCTTGCGACCGGTCTTGGCGTCCGTGGTAAGGAGGCCTCCTTCCCGGCGCGTGACAGAAAGGAACAGATATGGATCATATGAAGGAAAATGATCGGCCGATCGACTTTATGAAAATGAAAGAAATATTTTAGTAAGCGCAGGTCATTTAAGAAAACCCCTGTGTGTTACTGTTATGGCAGTTCAATTTATATATGTATGCATGTTGTATTTTCGGCTATGCCCACTGAGTATCTTTATACTCAGCCCTGCATGTATTTCTAAATGTGCAGGTTGAGCAGTTGATGGAATGGAATGATGTTGAGCGGGTGTTCCTTTGACATTTCAAGAAATGTAACCTTGAGTATACATCTTCATATGTATATCTCACACGTTTTCCGCTGCAAAACACTTTGATTAGGATAACTCTATGTTATGAAGTTGTTACACGTGTTATTGGGTAACCCACCTTAATCAGTTCTCTTTTATGTGTATGTTTTATAAGTATCCAAATGATCATATATGATCCTAGCTTTTTATCTATAAGTGATATTTTCATATACTTTAATGTTAAGTAATTGTCCATTTCCATTTCTTATTGTTCACCCCAAGTCATAACCCCTGTTAACCCGTCATTGGGAAGTGGGCTGTGACAGGTAGTTAGCCAAACAGTTAGTTAACCAACACTGCAAACCAAAAAGGAGATTCTTAATGGTAGTTTTTACCCTATTTGAAAGACAAAAACAAAAATATACCCATTATGAAAGAAATGTATCAAATGTACTCATTTTGGGATTGAAAGGACTAAGATACCCTTAATTAAGACAAAAAGAAAATACCAAACAAATCCCCTTGCTCGCCACGCTCAACATCTCCGCCTTGCTCGACAGTTCAATGCTCGACGCTCGATGCCTTCGCCTCGCTCGACAGTTCTTAATTGCTCGACACTCGATGCTCGAGGTGTCGAGCAATAGTTCAATTTGAACTATTGCTTGCCTTGCTCTACAGTTCAATGCTCGACGCTTGAAGCCTCCGCCTCCGCCTCGCTCGACAGTTCTCAGTTGCTCGACACGCAATGCTCGAGGTGTCGAGCAATAGTTCAATTTGAACTATTGCTCGACAACTCGATGCTCGACAGTTCAATGCTCGATGCTTCAGTATCGAGCAATGCGCGAATTACAAATAAGGGTAAAAATGTCCTAAATGAGTAGATTTTATTATTATGAAAAAAGTGGGTATTTATATTTTATTTTTCAAAAAAAGTATATCTCATTTTGTCTCATTCTTTAATGATTGAGTTATTCATGTTTTGGATTCTTAACTTTAGACATCTTCTTAAAAGAAAAAGAAAAAGAAAACACTGCTTTAATCATTTTTCAGAAAATATTTCAAATTTTCGTTTTCAATTCACTAAAAAAATGTGTCACCGGCAAAATGAACTTTTCCCAATTCATAGGAATCTTCGGAAACTTTTTTTTTTCTAATCTCACCCAATAAAGTGACATTGTTCCACTTAAAAGTTAGACAATGTGACTTATCATCTTGTAGTTGTATTTATATAACGGAACATTTTTTTAGAAAATACTTTAAATTAGAAGCTTTTGACTAGAAATTTATAAACAACTTATAATTAAGATGTGAAAATAAGCTTAAATAAATTATAAGCTTTCTAAAAGAATATATTCCTCGATACAAAATTATTTTTTCATTCTCTTATAAGTAACTTAATTTGTTATTTTCATCATATACTACAAGGGTGTGTTTGCTTTGAAGTATAAGAGAGGGATAAGCTACATTTATCACCTTGTACTACATTTACGTACCACCTTATACTTCGTTTGCTTTGATGTATAAAAAAATTCGGGCAGGTTGTATAATTCTTCGGGCAACCCCTTATCACTTGGGAAATGGATAATTTTATATCTAAGCTAGAGAGGGTGGTATAATTTTATTCCACCTTATAAGGAGTGGATAAATATATTATCCTTCAAACCAAATAAAATAAAACAATTATGGTCCCCACTTTAAATAATAAGTTTGTACATTATTATATTATCCCTAAATTTAGAGGGATAAAAAGCAAACACACCCCAATTCTATAATTTTATCTTTCTAACTAAGATAAGTTCAATACCAAACTAACACTCCTGATTCATTGGTTTAAGACTATAAATGATCGAAAGAATTAATTATACCATTTATTGTGATACAATGGAACTTGATATATACATGTTCTTACACACCAACAAAATCAATAATTCGACATTTATAACTTCTTCAAATTCAATATTAAAAGTTGTTATGACTAGAGTCAATTATTTAGGTTGTAGATAATTTTGAATTATTTAAGCATATTCAGTGTCCCTCTTGCACATAGAAGAACAAAAAAAGTACAGCATTTATGTGTACATGCATGATTCATGTACACCCACAAACTCAAAAAGGAATAATTCGATAATTAATTAAAACTTGGTGCTGAAAAGTGTTTGTTCCAGTCTATAAAACTTCAAACTGCATTAAAAGTTTAATACTACATTATATGATCATGATGTAAAGTAGTTGACAATATATTCATAAATAGATCGTAAATTATCTTATGAATATACATTTATATTTTATTATGAATATAATATCAGTGAACTTAATTTGCTCCATCATTAAACATTGCATCTATATCAACGTACAATAATGGCATCTTATATCCATACACGAATAAAACACACAATTGTTATTGCGGTATAAATTGTGATTCTTAAGTCGAAAAGTTGGCCAGCCCTTTATTAATTAACTTGAATGGGCAATGTATGGGTAGCCATCTTTAATTATGACGAAATCTCAATTAATTCCTCCAGCTATTTTTAATTTTATTTTCCTAAACAATATTTAAATTCCAAAATTATTAACTGAAATCTGGAGCCTCGAAAAATATATGTTTGCTATATTGCCAACCATGACAGCGAAGCTGTCTGTCTCTAACCTTATTCTTCCACCGATATTGTCATAACATATTATTGACTTGACCCATGCTGTGCATCACCCATCATTTGTAATTCAATCGACTTACAATTTAATGTTGCGAACAATGTTTCATGAAAATTGCACGTTGATTAAATTTGTGAACTATAAACGATCTTTATGTAGAGAAAAATATGCCTCACGGCTCACGGCATCATTTTTTTTATTTCACGTTGAAAATATTGAGTACGTTTTTTTACATCGGACTTCAGCATGACATTTAAGATTTTGATTGTTGAAAATATTTACCTTGGGTCCTTGGGATGTGATTAATGTGAAAAGAAGTTAAAAGATTGTAGTAGCCGCTATTTTATTTTATGATTAAGAGCAATAAATGCAATATTTATTTTTACATCTTTCAGTTGATTTAATCCAGTGATTAATATTCAGTTAATTTAGCTCAGAGTTCTGAATTAGATGTCATTACCTGAGATGACCACGATTGAATTATTGAGTAGTCAGTGATTTATTTCAGAATGATAATTGACTTAGCGAAGTCAAGTTATTATTTTATTTGTAATAGAAATATCATTTCTATGTATTTAACTTTATCACTTGAGTCGTGGATTTATTTCAGCTTGTGAAGTGAATTAAATCTACGAATTTAATTTAAATTTATTCTACGAGTCACGATGTTAATAGATGAGAAGTCAGCGATCAAAATATGAGAATTTTTAGAGTATTATGTATTTTTTTTTTAGCAAGACCCGAGATTAATAACAGATATAGATTTACCAACAGAGAAGATTTATTTCATTCAATCACATCACTTTGCAACCTATCACCTTTTACAATCTTTTGCTACTTTAAGAAAAAAAGGAAAAGCTACTTTATCAAAAGAAAAGAAGGAAAAGAGAGAGTAGGAAGAAAAAAAAACGTGTGTGCAAAAGGGCTGCTACAGCAGCAACATTCCCCTCTGCAGCCCCCAATTCACGCAAGGCAGCCACTTTACGCCTCCACCCATCTATATCAGCCAACAACCCTTTGTTTCTCCCTTAGACACCAGAAAATTGAGGGAAAGAGATAGAGCTTGCAAAGCTTCTACCGGAACTTCGAAGAGGTAAGCCGGTCTTAAGTTTTCACCATCCTGTTCTTGATTCCTCCTGCATATGATAAAGGAACCATCTTTATTTCAGTTCTTCTCCTGCTGAAATCAACAAACAGCCTCAAACATATAACATTTTACAAGGTAAACACTAGGCTCAGCTCATTCAATCCATTCGTTTTTCATCCAACAAGCATGATCGATTAAATGATACTAAGCATACAACGAGTATATATTTTCATAAGGAGACTTAGCAAACTCATATGATCGTTAGGCAGAAATCAATATGTATATGTATATGTATTCTTTTCATAAGATACATGCGTGAGAACTTTTTCGATGCAGTCCCAAAGCCACACGCCATTAATCTATGAGTCAAAATGGAAAGTACCCCTTTTCAAAGACAAAAACAAAAATGTACCCACCCTTTACCAAACATATAAAATCTACCCATTCAAGACAATAATACCCCTATGCACATTCTAGTATGTTGCTCGCCAACAAATAAACGAGCGCGTCGAGTGCGTCGAGCAATATACAAAAACCACATTTAAACCTTTGAACAAATGATTCTCTAAAATTCATTATAATCATTTATATTTATAAACAGTAATCAGGCCCAACATGCTTCCGTAAACACTTCGAAATAATTCTTAAATTAAACCAACATTATACCTTCGTCGACTGGTCTTCTTCAGGAGTCGGTCTTGTTGCTTTTTACGGCTCGTCTGCCACCCCGGCACGCACCAACCACACACTCGCAAGAGATGGTTGCAACCCTTCTCCTTCACTAAGTGCCGACTAAATACTTTGTTGGAAAAATAAAGAAAATATTTTTACTCAACCCGGAATAGTTGGACTAAAACAAAGCGTTTATAGAGGAATTATATAATAATTAATTTTATTTCATAAAATATCCCCCAAGAGAGGAGACAAACTTGTTTTAGCTACCCATGGTAGCCAATACTTGTGTACATAAAATTAAAAAGGAACTAAACTAAAAACGAAAAACTTTGAAAACAAAATTTAAAATTACAAAAGATAATTTCTAGAGAGAGGAAGTTGTGTGTGTGAAAATGTTGTGAATTTTCTGATACTTTCTTCTCTCCAGCACTTGTGGTTTTATAGAGGTCTGATACCCTCTATTATTGCTTGGTAGTTGGCCTCGGATGCTTTCTTCGTGGCCAGCTTGCTTGAAATTGACAGCCACCTTCTTTTGTTGGCCATTATTGCCGACACTTGTTGGTGTTGTCACATATGCTGGACCCTTGCTTTATCGCTATGTGATAATGCTGGTAGGGGCCGGCTGCTTTTCTCTCCACTCACTTTTGTCCTGGAGCTTTTGGTGAGTGGTCCTCCTGTTCCTCCACCCACTTTTGTCGTTTCTTTTGTGGGTGCGATCCTCGCTGTGAATCACATGATTCACTCTGCTCTGTCGGCCACCTTACTTTTTTGGTGCCCTCGGAGTTCTTCCCTTTGGGGTCTGATACTTGTCATGCTCATCAGACCGGAACCTTCTTCTATCTGGTTTCGGGAAAAAACCCTTGCCGAATTCTGGTTCTTTCTGCGACGAA
>NW_026651448.1:0-10000 GCF_028751815.1 Salvia miltiorrhiza | reverse complement strand
TGGCAAGTATCAAAATCTTGCCTTGCAAATGCTAGAAAATCTTCGTTGCATAGATTAGAGAACCTAAAACAAACAAAAAATTAAATGCATGGTTTGCCTACCGTGGAAGATAGATTAGTTCGATCAACAAAGTTAAATGCTGTATAAAAATCTTATTTACCTATTTGTATCTTTGATAGCTTGATAATGGCTCATGTCGTATAGGTCGAGGTTTCGTCTAACTCCCAACCTTATGGTTATGCCGTGGTAGTTATTCAAGTAGAATTCAGCCTTGAATTTATTAAAAAGAAAGAAAATCAATTATTAGTGTAAAATTTACTTTTAGGGTGTCTTCTCTTAAATTACAAATTTATCATGGAAAAGTTAAAGATTAAAAAAAATTCATTTAAATTCCTCATTTTTAGCAAAAGAGAATTTCACCTTCTCTCGTTCCACATTTTCACTCCAAAAAGAAATAATATTATAACACCAAAACCAAACAGATAATATTATCTCTTCGTGGAGTGAAAAAAGAAAGGAACAATAAAAGGTGAAATTTTCTTTTGTAGAAATGAGAGATTTAAAGTGAGATTTTTTTTATCCTTCCTTTTTTTGTCATGATAGAACCAAAGAGAAGACGCCTTTAGTGGTGAATAAAGGGATAATTGTATCTAAATACCCGAACTTTCACCTAATTCTGGTTTTGCACATGAACTTAAAATTCTACGTTTAGATACATAGATTTTCAATTATTTTATGATTTTTCATACGATTGTCAATTTTCGATGAATTGATGTCATTGTAGCTACGTGCAGTCACAAATTAATGACATTTTAGGCGTCCACTCAATTGAAAATCATGTGAAAAATCAAAACAATTGAAATTAAGTTTGTGTATTTGGAGGCAAATTTTTCAATTTATATGTAATATCAAATTTAGGTGAAAGTTTGTGTATGTAGGCGCAATTACCCTGTGACTAAAAGCATAGGACTCACTAGTTTGTGTAATTTCTCATCAGAAATGGAGTTAGTCTGCAACTGGTGCTTGAGAAAAGTGGTAGTCCATGCAAGTATTTTTTCAAGACTGCTCTCTTCTTCAAATATTCTCTCTTGTGCTGCTCTGTAAAGCTCGATAATCATCGCCACATCTATTGTTTGCTGGCTAAACCTCTCTTGGTTAGCGTATGGAGACAGTTCCCCTGCACAATGCAAGAGAGAAAAAGAATACAAAAATTCTTCATATAGAGTGAAAATGGTAATTTACCCATTTTGAAGATATATATATACTCTCTCCATCCACGAAATGAGTACCCATTTGTGGACGGCACGAGTTTTAAGAAATGTATTGAGTGTAGTGTGAATAGAATGAAGGTCCCACTTTTTAAAGGTGTTAATTAAAGGGTTGTGTGGGGTACGTATACTTCCCAAAAAAAGAAATGAGTACTTATTTCGTGGACGGACGAAAAATGAAATATGGGTACTTATTTTGTGGACGGAGGGAGTAGTTCTTAAAAAACACCCACTTTTTACAAAATATATAAATTACATTCATTTAGAATTTGTTTACCCTTATGTCGACCATTATTGCATTTACCGCTAATACTTGCGTGTTCAACCATTGATGCTTAACTACTCGATTCGTAGTGGTCGAGTATGTCAAGCATTAATGCATTTTCTAATATGCTCGACTAAGTGATTGAACACATCGAATGTTAGTGCATTTATCACTGATGTTTGACTCGCATTGGTCGAACAAAGTTTGCGGCTTGAATAATATAGAACATCGAGATGAAGTTTCGAATCTATGAATATAGGATCGTTCACATCACTACAAAAAAACATTTTTTATCGGTGATATCTTGGTAAATATTTTACCGAGGGAAAATCGTGTATTTACCGAGGGAATATTCCCTCGGTAAAAAAAATATTTTTTGTGGTGCATGTCCACCATGGGTAAGCATAAACGTATCAACCACTGATGTGATAATGCCACGTATATAGGAAAGAGAGTTACCATATTTAACTCCAATTAAAATTACAATTTATAGTTAAAAATATTTAATTTAACTCCTACGTGGCATTGCCACATCAATGGTGGACATATTTATGCTTACTCACGGTGGGTAGATGAACGGTTCTGTTTATTAATAAGAACAACTTTATCATTTAAGCTCAATTGAGCAATTGTTATAATATTGAATATGTGCATAATGCCATAAATGAAAGAATTGTGCCTGATGAAACTTCATATCCTTTCACTCGCAAAAGTCGAAACGCCATTGCATGGATAGCAACTTTGGAATATATAACTTTGTGTTTCTGTATCCACAACCTGCAGTTTGATCATCGAAGTTGAAGCATCAGCCTTGAAAATATTGTGGGTGGTTTTAGTGCATGAACAAAAAAATGAGGTTGTTAATTAGTATTATAACTAAGGAGCATTAATTTGTCAAGATTGATGTGTCTTCAGGTTTCTTTGTTTAACGATCTCTTTTCGAGTTTCGTGCCCTTAGTCTGCGTTTTGTGCTCTCAAGGGATTCTTTTTACTTTTTCTTTTATAAAAAACCTCTATTTAATCCAATTTGTCAAGATTGATAATTAACATGTATTTTATCCTTATTATTATGAGAATTTCCCAATTTTATATTTACTTTTGAGTACCAGCAGAAATGGCGTATATTCGCATGTAAAAAAAAAATTTAATAAACAAATTTGGATGAGTGTAAATTTATATTTCATTTTGTTTTTATTTTCAGATTTATAATTTCATTTTATTTTTCTGAACCAAGTGTTGAATAATTTCTAGAAAGTGTAGTCTTAAAAAACATATAATTATATCTAATTAATTAAGCGTCACCTATTTTTGTTGCAATTAGAAAAATCAAGATCAAATTAAAAGAAAAGGAGATTGATGTGAAATTAATTCTTTGTTTATGTTCTAGGTTTCATATTTGAGAATTAATTTTAATTTCAAGGATTCTAACAAAATTAATTAAACTCATAACGAAACTATTAAATGAATCATGTGAATTGTGTGGATGAAAAATTTTGGTAAACTAAGATTTTTTACAATAGGTATATATTAGTTTAATTACATAAATTAAAAAATAGTATAGGCTAATCATTGTTGGTATCTCAAAGTTACAGTTGATCATCTTACTATTATGCCCTTACGCGCCTATACGATATACATAAATTTTGTGTAACAAAAATTAATTCGAGCAACAACGTTATTTACACTGTTACAGGAATTCATCTTATTATTATGCCCTTACACGCCTATACGATAGTACTATTTCTATCTTTATCTATATGGATATAATTTCCTATTAATAGGGTAAAAAATGAAAACAATTCCTTACTTACTTGTATGTGTCGTCTAGAATAGAGTTGATTTCAAATTGGAAGTATTGGTCGACTCCCAACCTTTGAAGGGTGTCGATTATACACAAATTAGAGGGTATATTATTCACAGCTTCAACAGTGGCAGTTGCCGGAAAACTATCGTCTTCCCCCTTCAACTTCTCTTTTATTTTCCCCATCAAATCCTGAAAGCAGGATATTTGGTTAAGCAAAATAATTAGACTTTAACTATTAGCAATTTCTCCAACGCAAAGGTCGTCCATGCAATTGGTATATCATATGTATATATATGGGTGTAATAGAATCGAACCGAGCTCAGTAAGCAAAATACCTACTTCAAGACTTCAAACTTGACTTGTTTATCTTTCTAATCAAGCCCGAGTTTTATTGAACCGAGTACTTCGAGGCTCAAGAAGACTATTTGGACTTTTAAAATTTAGAATGGTACTCCCTTCATCAATATTTAAAAGTATGATGTGATTTGGAAGGTATAAGTTTTAATAAATGGATGTGAAATGTATATAAAATAGAGAAATGAATCCACTAAAGTTTATTTGCAAGACAATTTATAAATGGGTAGTGAACGAAATATGTTTTTTCCGTAATATTGAATGTGAATGATGTTGAAAATATAAGGATATGCGTACCAAAATAGAAATGTTGTACTTATTGTGGACGGACCAAAATGGTAAAAAGACCATATTTTTTGTGGATGAACGAGGTATTATTTTTTCTCAATAATATAATAGTATCTACTAAAATTATTTTCTTAAGTATAACAAATAAAGTTTCATAAAATTAGGGTATTTCTTGTATATAGGAATGGAATAAGAATTCATGCGTCCATTCACAATCTTATGGCTCGTATGATTTTTATAATGAGAATCAACATTCCTGATAGAATACTTGTTTCCATGAATATGGGGTTAGCCATTCGTCCCCTCCCCTACGGTATTATGGATTCTCACAAATTAACATGGGACTACTCAAAAATAAAGTTTTATTTCTTCTTTTTTTGAAAATATATTTATTTATTTTTACCTTGACAAATTAAAAATCATATAATAATAATAATAATAATAATAATAATAATAATAATAATAATAAAATAATTGTAATAATAGTAAACATAATAAAATAAAACTAATAATAAATAAATAATATTAATATTAAAATAATCAATAACAACAACAACAATAACAACCCAAAGAAATGAAAAACACACTCACACTCTAGTCTTCTAGGTGAATCGAACCTCTGACCTATTGGTTGGAGGAGAAGCGTCTTACCAACAAACTGCGCTTCATCGTTTGTCTACATCTAGCTTTCATAAAATTGAAAACAAGATTTTGATTAGTTGGCAACTTACCGTTGTAGTAAGGCTGCATTTAACGGTGAGAGATGGCTTATTGGTGGTGGGCATCGGAAATCCTTGGACTGCAATAGAAACAAGAGATTTATACGTATATATAATCAATAATCACCAAACATTTATATATATATATATGCTGAAATCATCAATAAATTAACATCTAAAAAATGCTTACCTCGAAAATTTTCTCTCCTGCTCCCAACTCTGTGGCCGGAGAAAGGGGTAACTCCGAGGTTGAAGGCTAGTGACATTTTTAGTTCTACGGCGGCGGCGGCGACGATGGATGCCGGCCCGGCTATATATATTTATATTTTCTTTTCTCTGGGTTAGTTTGTTCAACATCTAATCTATATTTATAATATGGGTTTCATCTATATTTTATAATTTGGTCAATGTTTCTTCTTAATTGATTAATGCAGGTGGCGGCGGCGACGGCGATGGTTGTCGGCTCTATATATTTTCATGTTTGTGGGTTTGTTTGTTCAACATGCATGGAACCGTTCGATTACAGGAGATTAAATTGGTTTGAAATTAATCGAGATTAAGTAATCAAGATTATTCAAAATTAATTTATTTATAAGGAGTAAGTCAAAATTTAATCCTACCACATTATCTTACGACTGAGTAGGGATATTAATAGGGCCAGTCCATTCGATTTCGGGTCATTTTGGGTTTGGGCTAGTCGGTTTTTTGTTTTTTGGACTAAAAAGTTTTGATCATAACCCTAACCCACTCGGTTTTGGGCTAGCCCGTTCGGGCCCGCAAGTTTATGATTTTTTTGTATGTTTAATTTTTTTATAGATATATCATATTCTTATTATAAAAATATGTCGTATTTTTTAAATTAAGACATTTCGCCTTATTTTAGATATAAAAAATAATGTTATTTTAACGTAAGTTTACGTAATATCTAACTTAATTTAACTTCGTTTCCGATAAAAAAAATGTATATAGATTTAACATAAATGACTATCTTTCTTTGACTTTTATATCATATTGTTATTAACCGTTAGGAAAAAATCAAAACATATTCTACAAGCATCAAAATGTTATTATCGAATTAAAAAGTAAAGTATTAAAGTTTAAAAATCAATTATTAAGAAAGTTTTCGGTTATTAAGAAAACCGAGCTCGGTTTTCGGGCCAACCCTATCGGGCTCGGGCTATTTTCGGTTCGGACCATTCGGGCTAAATTTTTTTCGGGCTAAAAATTTTAAACCCTAACCCTCATTTTTTATCGGTCTATTCGGGTCGACCCATCAATTTCGGGCTTTTTTGACACCCATATTACTGAGTGTCATGTATTCAATTAAACATAATATTTTAAGAATAACACAAAAACTCGGGTACAGCTGGGTGTACCGTACAATCGGATGTATCGTACAATCGAGTTGATCCGCACCCAAAATATATAGTGTATTTATACGGTTCAGATCAGAATACGGGTTCTAATCAAGGTGCGAGTCAAAGTCTAAGTGAGGGTGTACGGTACACCCGATTGTTCCTAAGACCTCCTCTAAGACTAATCCTGTTCGAAGAGCTCCTATCTATGTCTATAATATGGCAGCATGCATATTTATAATTTATTCAATGTTTCCCCAACATTGACTAATGCACTCCACAGTCAGTCCACACCCTGATCGCGTGTTATTTTGGTTTTGAGCTTTTCAAATATTTTGAATTGACATATACCCAATAATATTCTTTAATTTATAATAAAATATATAAATTATTTGAAAACTGAAAAACACCGAATTATTCATAATTATAATGAAGTACACAAACTATTACAAACAAACAAAATGCCCTGTTTTGATTTTCGGCAAGTTGTTCAATCTGCATCCAAAGGCTTTGACACCGCATTTATTTTATTAGTATATAAATTATTATGATCATCATATCTATAATCTACAATAATATGTATAAAAGATGAGTTATTTCCTCTATTTTTCCCTCTCTTCTCCCATTAATTTTTTCAATATTTTTTTTTATTTTTTTATAATTTTAATTCTTTTCTAAATATCATCAAATTTGATTTATGAAGAAATATATTCAATATGCATTCTTAAGTTTAAGTTTGTAAAAAGATCTTTAATATATTATAAAAATAATAAAAAATGAATTTAAAAAGAATAGGTTATTAAAATTTTAAAATATTTTATTTTCTTTCTCTTTATTAAGAATTTTATAATTTTTTTTATAACTAATTCAAAATCGATAGTTCGGGATTTTAAAAAAGAGTTTAGATAAATCAGGAATATATAATTAATATTGTAAAAAGAATTTAAATTTTAAAGTGATATTTACCATGAAACAAATTTACTTGAAATTTAGGAACTATATTAATATGGAGTTGTGTGAAGTGCTAAAGAAAGACAAAAAAATGTAGTGGAAGTGAAACATTCCTAATTTAATTAACTTAAGAAATGTTGGGGGTTTCATAACTATAAGCCAAGGAAGGATTCCAAATCATCCTTCAATTGTTGAGGAGAAGTAAATTGGTCGGTGCTTGAGTACACATAACAACCAGCCTTACATGCCTCCATAAATATATCTTTGCATTTTCTTGGGAAAATGGTTCCTTTTTTATACACAATCTGCATCACTTTTCCCCTGTGATATTCAACTATTTCTTTTATCTCTGCAATAGCTTCCTCTTCACTAACACCTCTGCCATCTCTCCCAACGGCTAGCAGAATGCTCATACTGCTTCCTGTATTCTCGTTGCGCTCCTTCTGTCAAATATACGTTACTTTAAGTTTTGGTATTGGTACTCCCCCGTCCATAAAAAATTGTCATGTCGTGGATGACACGAATTTTAATAAAAATGTGAATGAATTTGTTAGTAGAGTAGGGGTCTCATTTTAAATAGGAGTGGAGTTGTGTGGATCCTACTATTATAACTGAAAATAGCAAATTTTTGTTGGTTAATTATATACACGAATAAGAAGAGGGTGTTTGGCTGAGCTTAATTATTTAAAAGAGCTTATAAGATGTTTTAAGAGCTTATAAAATGTTATTTCGTAAGAATTTATAAGTTATCAAAGTATTTGGATAATTAAGCTTGTAAGCTAAAGAGAGAATTTTTGTTAGAGAGAGAAAATCAAAAGGAGATGAAATTAGAATGATATATGATGAAAAAAAAAATCACCGTTGAGTTATTTTAATAAAATGAGTGTTGCTTATAAGATAATGAGAAAATAAGTTAGGATAGAAACTTATTTTTTGGAGAGCTAGCTTAGTTTGCCAAACACTTTGAAGGATAAAATGAATGTTGCTTATAAGATAATGAGAAAATAAGTAAGGACATAGACTTATTTTTTGGGGAGCTTCGTTTGACAAACACTTTGAAGGAAGCCAAACACACTCTTATTTTTTTCTACCCCAACATGTTTCATTATCTTATTAGCAACACTCATTTTACAAAAATAATTCAGTTATAATTTTTTTGTTTCATCATATATCATTCTAATTTTATCTTTCTTCGATTTTTTTCTCTCTCTAACTAAAACTTTTCTCTCTGTAGCTTATACGCTCAATTATCCAAACACTTTGACAATTTATAAGCTTTTATGAAACTAGATCTTATAAGCTCCATGAGTTTATAATAAGATTTTTAAAATAAGCTTAGTCAAACACCTCCTAGGTAGGAAATTGAAGAAAATCATTAAAAAAAGATGCATGGGGTTGATATAAGAAATTATAAGCTTACTCTTTTACTAATTCAAGAATCTTGTAGCACTCTTGTGTGGAACCACCATGATCGAACAAATCATCAATGAGTGTGACAAGCACAGATGTTTTAGCACTGGCTAGACGAGCATGATCAGACGCAAGATCACCGATAACTAAGGAAGCTAGAAAATTATTAATGAGCACAACATCTCTTCCAAACTTCAAGGTGTCCAACCTACAATCTGCATACCACCTGCATCATGTAATTCAGTTTATGTTCAAGCTATATATAGGCACTACAAAAAATATTTCTATCAGTGATATGAGGTTTCGTAACTAGTATTCGTGTTACAAAAATTAGTGATGTTTGAAAGTGTAACTATTAGTGATTAGCTACATCGATCATCAAATGTCACTCATGTTTATAGCACACGTACATTATTCCTACCAAGCCTCATGTCACTAGTGATTTTTTTTTTTTTTTTTTTTGTAGTGAGGGTGGAGTTATATACACATCAGATTTGTCGTATAAAATAGATTTGGATGAAACATTAGGAAGTCATTGCACAAAAAAATGAATTCAGAAAAATGAAATTTTCGCCACCCATAAGATTCGAAATAGTTTCACCACAGATTTTCACGATACCACAAATTCACCACAGATTTTCACGATACAAGGGCTAGAAATAGTTTCTATTTTACTATATGATACTCCCTTCGTTCCACTTTAATAGGCTCGTTTTCCTTTTTGGGACGTCCCACTCTAATAAGCTCGTTTTCCTTTTTGAGTAAAAAAAAATTTACTTAATTGGTGTGGACCACATCATTTTTCTACTAAAAAGTAAGTTTTCTTAATCTCCGTATCCAAAATAAGTGAGCCTATTGGAGTGGGACGGAGGAAGTAGTACTATATACCTGAATAGGGGTAAGCAAAATATCTTAAATCGAATAACTAAATTCGTCCAAACCAAAATATTAAAATTCTGTAATCTGTTTCTTCGATTTTTTTGTTTGGTTCGATTTTTTTTAAATGAATTTTTTTGGCTTGGTTCGATTTAATTTATCTAAAACCGATCGAATTATATTTATATTATAATAATATATTAATATATATACTACTCCCTCCGTCCCAGCTTTTAGTATTCAATTGAAAGTGACACATGCTTTAATAAAGTGGTTGGATGTATTTTGAGTGGAATTATAAGGGTCCCACCTTTTATGTGATTGTTAAAATAATTAAAGTGAAGTAAGAGTCCCACTTATTTTTACTAAAAATATAAATAAATACAAAAATGTGGGACATCCAAAAAAGGAAAGATGAATATTAAAAGTTGAGACGGAGGGAGTATTTATAAAGATCAATTGTTAGTTTGTTATATAAGTGTTGCATGTTATTGAAATGGAAGAGGGATAATGATAAAAATAAAAAATACAGTTTAATTTCATTTTTTTTTAAAAAAAATTTGGATTATTTTGATTTTTTTCGGATTTAATTTTTAAAATTTCAACCGTTCAGTTTGGTTTAGTCGGTTTACTTCGTTCAATTTGATTTTTTTTTTAAATCAAATATAAATTTCATTTAATTCGATTTTAGCAAAAAATCGAACCGAGAA